>NC_069500.1:526234144-526241644 GCF_027579735.1 Bombina bombina | reverse complement strand
GTGCAGGTAGGCACCTCCGTCAAGCGGCTGAGGTGTAGAGTCCCCGAGGGAATATTTTTTTTACGCTCTGTTTTGATTTCGATTTTCACCAATCTGTTTGTGGGGTCATCTCACTGTGGGTTCATCAATCTAAAGAAGTTTATTTGATGAAAAATGTATTCAAGTAGGCGTTTTTTTTTTTTATCATATATAGATTTTAAGGCACAGACGTTTTTTGTCATGTATAAATTAAAGACGCAACTTTTTTTCTGGTGCAAACTTTAACTTTTCTTAAAATGAAAGGTAAGGTTTGTCTGCTCTGATAAATTTGTGCCTGTTATGGTTAGATGCCCAAATACTGCCCCTATGCAATTTTGTTCCTCATGTGTTAAGAGGACTTTACAGTGTAAATTTTTTTTTGTAGCTGAGCCTAATGTCTCTCAGGACAATGCTGTTCAGATAATTCCACAGCTTTCTCCTGTAACGTCCCATGCTTCAATGGCGTCACATGCAGTGCCATGCGGTTCTTCAAAATCTCCTGGAGGAGTTTATTTGCAAGCAGAGTTTGCTGCCCAGGTATCGTCAGCGGTATCTGCGGCATTAACTGCCTTTTCTATGTTAACAGGGAAACGCAAGAGGAAAATTAGAGATTCAGATAGTAAGGTTTCTGCTCCAGCGTCTGCTTCCCAGGTTGAGGAATATACGTCGGGAGCTTCTGAGGGTGAAATCTCAGATTCAGATTTGGACAGTATAATTCCTTCGTCTGATGTGGAGGTTGGATCCTTCAAATTTAAGTTGAACACCTTTGCGTTCTGTTAAAGGAGGTTTTGGCTACTTTAGACGACTTCGACACCCCTGTTGTGGTCAACCCTAATAAATCTAGTAAGCTTAATAGTTACTTTGATGTTCCATCCTCTAAGGAGGTGTTCCCTGTTCCAGATCGGGCTATGGAGATTATTACACAGGAATGGGAGAAGCCGGGGACAGTATTTTCTCCGTCTCCTATTTTTAAAAAGATGTTTCCTGTTGCTGACTTCATTAAAGAGCCTTGGCACACTGTTCCTAAGGTAGAAGGGGCAATTTGTACTCTGGCTAAGAGAACTACTATTCCTATTGAGGATAGTTGTGCCTTTAAGGACCCAATGGACAAGAAACTGGAGGCTTATTTGAAGAAGATATATGTTCATCAAGGCCTCCAATGGCAACCTGCGGTGTGTATTGCTACTGTGACTAGTGCGGCATCCTACTGGTTTGACGCATTGTCTGATTCTCTGGAGGTAGAGACTTCCTTGGATGAAATCCAAGACAGGATTAAGGCTCTTCAGGTAGCCAATTCTTTTATTTCTGATGCTATCCTGCAGGTTGTTAGACTGGGAGCTAAAACATCTGGTTTCACTGTACTATCCCGCAGGGCATTGTGGCTGAAATCTTGGTCAGCGGATGTTTACTCTAAGGTCAAGCTTTTGACAATTCCTTACAAGGGTAAGATCTTGTTTGGACCTGGTCTGGCAGAAATTATTTCTGATATCACGGGTGGAAACGGGTCTTTTCTGCTGTAAAATAAGTAGAGTAGATCTAATTGATGTCAGAGTAATTTTCATTCCTTTGTAGCTTCAGAGGAAAGCCTTCCCCTTCTTCTTCCAAGCATGAACAGCCCAAGTCTTCTTGGAGACCCAATCAGACTTGAAACAAAGGGAAGCAATCTAAGAAGCCCGCTGCCGAGTCAAAATCAACATGAAGGGTTTGCACCCGATCCAGCATCGAATCAAGTGGGGGGCAGACTTTCTCAGTACTCTCTAGCATGGATTCGAGATGTCCCAGATCCTTGGGCTGTGGACATAGTATCACAGGGTTACACATTAGAATTCAAGACTTTTCCTCCCAGGGGCAGGTTCCACCTCTCAACATTATCTGCAGATCAGATAAGAAGAGCGGTGTTCTTGAAATTTGTTTGCAACCTTTCTTCCCTTGGAGGGATAGTCCCAGTTCCCGTACAGGAACAGGGCCTAGGCTTCTATTCCAATCTGTTCGTGGGTCCCAAAAAAGAGGGAACTTTCCGACCAATTCTAGATCTGAAGTATCTAAACAAGTTTCTCAGAGTACCCTCCTTCAAGATGGAAACTATTCGTTCTATTCTTACCTTGGTACAAGAGGGCCAGTTCATGACAACCATAGACCTGAAGTATGCGTATCTTCATGTTCCCATTTAAAAGGGATCATCACCAATTTCTGAGATTTGCTTTTCTGGACAAACACTTTCAGTTTGTGGCTCTTCCGTTTGGGCTTGCCACAGCTCCCAGAATTTTCTCAGAGGTTCTGGGGGCTCTTTTGGCAGTGATCTGATCTCGGGGAATTGCAGTGGCGCCCTAGCAGGACGACATTTTGGTTCAAATGCCATCTTTTCAACAAGTAAAATCTCCAACCGAGAGCTTGTTGTCTTTTCTTTGCTCCCACGGATGGAAAGAGAATCTGGAGAAATGCTCCCTTGTTCCAGCTACAAGGGTAGTATTCTTAGGGACCATAATAGATTCCCTATCGATGAAAATTTTTCAGACAGAGGTCAGAAGAGCCAAAATTCTTTCCTCTTGCCTCTCTCTACAGTCTACTGTTCAATCATCAGTGGCTTAATGTATGGGGGTAATCGGTTTGACGGTGGCTTCCATGGACATCATTCCTTTTGCTCGATTCCATTTGAGAGATCTGCAGTTATGGATGCTCAGACAATAGAATGGGGATCATGCGGATCTGTCTCAGAGGATAGATCTAGATCAGTCGACAAGAGACTCTCTCCCGTGGTGGCTTTCTCAGGAACATTTGTTTCAGGGCACATGCTTTCGGAGACCTTCCTGGGTGATTGTGACCATGGAAACCAGCCTGCTGGGGAGCAGTCTGGGACTCGTTAAAAGCGCAGGGTCTTTGGACTCGGGAGGAGTCTGCTCTCCCCATCAATATCTTGGAGTTGAGAGCAATTTTAAGTGCTCTCATGGCTTGGCCTCAGTTGTCCTCCGTCTGGTTTATCAGGTTCCAGTCAGACAACATAACCTTAGTGGCTTACATCAACTACCAGGGAGGAACTCAGAGTTCCTTAGCCATAAAGGAGGTGGCTCCGATTGTTCAGTGGCCGGAAGCTCACAATTTGTGTCTGCCATCCAAATTCCAGGAGTGGACAACTGGGAAGCGGATTTCCTGAGCAGACAGACTTTTCATCCTGGGGAGTGGGAACTCCATCCGGGGGTGTTCTCCAGCTTAATCCTCAAATGGGGGGTGCCGGAGTTGTATCTGATGGCATCTCGACAGAATGCCAAGCTTCCAAGGTACGGTTCAAAGTCAAGAGATCCGCGGGCCTCCCTGATTGATGCTCTGGTGGTTCCTTGGGATTTCAGTCTAGTATACCTGTTTTCTCTCCTTCCACGAGTCATTGCTTGTATAAAACAGGAGAAATCTTCTGTGATTCTAAGCGTGGCTTTGCAGGATCTGGTATGCAGACCTAGGGGAGATGTCTCTCTTACCTTGGAAATTGCCTCTGAGGAAGGATTTTCTAATTCAGGGTCCCTTCCTTCACCCAAATCTCGTTTCTCTGAAGCTGACT
Organism: Bombina bombina; assembly: GCF_027579735.1. Classification (NCBI taxonomy): domain Eukaryota; kingdom Metazoa; phylum Chordata; class Amphibia; order Anura; family Bombinatoridae; genus Bombina; species Bombina bombina. Next base: position 526,238,076 of record NC_069500.1, on the reverse strand, counting down.
GTTTGGAGATTGAACGCTTAGTTCTGTCTAAGCGTTGTTTTTCTGAGTCGGCCATTGAGACCATGATTCTGGCTCGCAAGGCTGTTACTAGAAAGATTTACCAGAAAATATGGCGTAAATATCTTTATTGGTGTGAATCCAATGGCTACTTTTGTAGTAGGGTCAGGATTACTAGGATTTTGTCCTTTCTCCAGGAAGGTCTGGAGAAGTGTTTATCAGTCAGTACTCTAAAGGGTCAGATAAATTAATTATCTGTTTTGTTACATAAGCATCTGGCGGACGTGTCAGATGTGCAATCTTTTTGTCAGGCCTTGGTCAGAATCAGGCCTGTGTTTAAATCTGTTGCTCCTCCTTGGAGCCTTAACCTTGTTTTTAAAGTTTTGCAACAGGCTCTGTTTGAGCTATTACATTCCATAGATATTAAGTTGTTATCTTGGAAGGTTTTGTTTCCTATTGCTATCTCTTCTGCTCGGAGAGTCTCAGAGCTCTCAGCTTTGCAGTGTGATGCACTTATCTTTCATGCTGATAAGGTGGTTCTTCGTACTAAATTAGGCTTCCTTCCTAAAATTGTTTCAGATAGAAATATTAATCAGGAAATTGTTGTTCCTTCTCTTTGTCCTAAACCTTCTTCTCATAAGGAACGTTTGTTACACAACTTAGATGTTGTGCGTGTTCTTAAATTCTATCTACAGACGAATAACGATTTTCGCCAGTCTTCTGCCCTGTTTGTTTCTCTGGGAAACGTAAAGGTCAGAAAGCTACTGCTACTTCTCTTTCTTTCTGGTTGCAAAGTATAATTCGTTTGGCTGGACTGCTGGACAGCAGCCTCCTGAGAGAATTATGTCTCATTCTACTAGAGCTGTTTCCTCTTCTTGGCCTTTCAGAAATGAAGCTTCTGTGGAACAAACTTGCAAGGCTGCAACTTAGTCTTCTCTGCATACTTTTTCAAAATTTTACAAATTTAATACTTTTGCCTCGGCTAAGGCTTCTTTTGGGAGAAAGGTTCTTCAAGTGGTGGGGCCTTCTGTTTAGGTCTGCCTGTCTTGTCCCTCCCTAGTCATATGTGTCCTCTAGCTTGGGTATTGGTTCACAACAGTAAATGATGAAGCCGTGGACTCACCATATCCAGAAATAAAATAAATTTATCAGGTAAGCATAGATTTAGTTTTTTCCTATCTTTAACATTGAGTGCTGGGTCATAATATAAGAAACATACTGCTAGATTACAAGTTTTGTCGGTAAAAACTTGCGTTGCTAACGAGCCTTTTTTTTTCCAGCGCACACTTTAAACAACGCTGGTATTACAAGTTTTCTGAATGGCTGCGTTAGCCTCAGAAAAGTGAGCATTGAGCAAAATTTAGCTCCACTTCTACCTGTAATACCAGCATTGCTTACGGTAGCGGTAAGCTGGAAAAACGTGCTCGTGCACGATTTCCCCATAGGATACAATGGGGCTGAGCTGGCTGAAAAAAAACCTAACACCTGCAAAAAGCAGCGTTCAGCTCCTAACGCAGCCCCATTGTTTCCTATGGGGAAACACTTTCTAAGTCTACACCTAACACCCTAACATGAACCCCAAGTCTAAACACCGCTAACCTTACACTTATTAACCTCTAATCTGCCGCCCTCAACATCGTCACCACCTGCATTATACTATTAACCCCTAATCTGCCGCTCCGAACACCGCCGCCATCTACATTATCCCTATGAACCCCTAATCTGCTGCCCCTAACATCGCCGACACCTATATTATATTTATTAACCCCTAATCTTCCGCCCCCAACGTCCCCGCCACCTACCTACACTTATTAACCCCTAATCTGCCGTCCGGATATCGCCACCACTATAATAAATGTATTAACCCCTAAACCGCCGCACTCCCGCCTCGCAAACACTATAATAAATTGTATTAACCCCTAATCTGTCCTCCCTAACATCGCCGCCACCTACCTACAATTATTAACCCCTAATCTGCCACCCCCAACATCACCGCTACTATAATAAAGTTATTAACCCCTAAACCTAAGTCTAACCCTAACCCTAACACCCCCCCTAACTTAAATATAATTTAAATAAATCTAAATAAAATTACTATAATTAAATAAATTATTCCTATTTAAAACTAAATACTTACCTATAAAATAAACCATAAGATAGCTACAATATAACTAATAGTTACATTGTAGCTATTTTAGGATTTATATTTATTTTACAGGCAACTTTGTATTTATTTTAACCAGGTACAATAGTTATTAAATAGTTAATAACTATTTAATAGCTACCTAGTTAAAATAATTACAAAATTACCTGTAAAATAAATCCTAACCTAAGTTACAAATACACCTAACACTACACTATCAATAAATTAATTAAATACATTATCTACAATTATCTACAATTATTTAAACTAAAATACAATTAAATAAACTATAGTACAAAAAACCAAAACACTAAATTACAAAAAATAAAAAAATATTACAAGAATTTTAATCTAATTACACCTAATCTAAGCCCCCTAATAAAATAAAAAAGCCCCCCAAAATAATAAAATTCCCTATCCTAAACTAAATTACAAAGTAATCAGCTCTTTTACCAGCCCTTAAAAGGGCTTTTTGCGGTGCATTGCCCCAAAGTAATCAGCTCTTTTACCTGTAAAAAAAGAAATACAATCCCCCCCCAACATTACAACCCAACACCCACACACCCCTACTCTAAAACCCACCCGATCCCCCCTTAACAAAACCTAACACTACCCCATTGAAGATCACCCTACCTTGAGCCGTGTTCACCCAGCCGGGCACCGATGGGCCAGAAGAGGACATCCGGACCGGCAGAAGTCTTCATCCTATCCGGGCAGAAGAGGACATCCGGACCTGCAGACATCTTCATCCAGATGGCATCTTCTATCTTCATCCTTCCGGAGCGGAGCCATCTTCTATCCAGCCGACGCGGAGCCATCCTCTTCTTCCGATGTCCTAACGATGAATGAAGGTTCCTTTAAATGACATCATCCAAGATGGCGTCCCTCGAATTCCGATTGGCTGATAGGATTCTATCAGCCAATCAGAATTAAGGTAGGAAAAATTTGATTGGTTAATTTAATCAGCCAATCGGATTGAACTTCAATCCGATTGGCTGATTAAATCAACCAATCGGATTTTTCCTACCTTAATTCCGATTGGCTGATAGAATCCTATCAGCCAATCAGAATTCGAGGGACGCCGTCTTGGATGATGTCATTTAAAGGAACCTTCATTCATTGTTAAGACATTGGAAGAAGAGGATGGCTCCGCGTAGGCTGATTAGAAGATGGCTCCGCTCCGGAAGGATGAAGATAGAAGATGCCGCCTGGATGAAGATGTCTGCCGGTCCGGATGTCCTCTTCTGCCCGGATAGGATGAAGACTTCTTCCGGTCCGGATGTCCTCTTCTGGCCCATCGGTGCCCGGCTGGGTGAACACGGCTCAAGGTAGGGTGATCTTCAATGGGGTAGTGTTAGGTTTTTTTAAGGGGGGATCGGGTGGGTTTTAGAGTAGGGGTGTGTGGGTGGTGGGTTGTAATGTTGGGGAGGGTTGTATTTCTTTTTTTTACAGGTAAAGAGCTTATTACTTTGGGGCAATGCCCCGCAAAAAGCCCTTTTAAGGGCTGGTAAAAGAGCTGATTACTTTGTAATTTAGTTTAGGATAGGGAATTTTATTATTTTGGGGGGCTTTTTTATTTTATTAGGGGGCTTAGATTAGGTGTAATTAGATTAACATTCTTGTAATATTTTTTTATTTTTTGTAATTTAGTGTTTGTTTTTTGTACTATATTTTATTTAAATTTATTTTAGTTTAGATAATTGTAGTTAATTTATTTAATTAATTTATTGATAGTGTAGTGTTAGGTGTATTTGTAACTTAGGTTAGGATTTATTTTACAGTTAATTTTGTA